>NC_134486.1:272763129-272771370 GCF_040206685.1 Ascaphus truei | reverse complement strand
ACTGACTGGGGCAGGGGTGACTGACTGGGGCAGGGGTGACTGACTGGGGCAGGGTGACTGACTGACTGGGGCAGGGGTGATTGACTGACTGAGTGACTGGGGCAGGGGTGACTGACTGGGGCAGGGGTGACTGACTGGGTTAGGGGTGACTGATGGGGGGTGACTGACTGGGGGGGGGGCGACTGACTGGGGGGGGGTGACTGACTGGGGGGGGACTGACCTGGGGGGGGGTGACTGACTGGGGGGGGGGGTGAATGACTGGGGGGTGTGACTGACTGGGGCAGGGGGGGGGTGACTGACTGACTGGGCAGGGGTGACTGACTGACTGACTGGGGCAGGGGTGACTGACTGACTGGGCAGGGGTTACTGACTGACTGACTGGGGCAGGGGTGACTGACTGACTGGGGCAGGGGTGACTGACTGACTGGGGCAGGGGTGACTGGACTGACTGACTGGGGCAGGGTGACTGACTGACTGGGGAAGCGGTGACTGACTGACTGACTGGGGCAGGGGTGACTTACTGACTGGGGCAGGGGTGACAAACTGACTGACTGGGGCAGGGGTGACTGACTGACTGGGGCAGGGTTGACTGACTGACTGGCGCAGGGTAACTGACTGACTGGGGCAGGGGTGACTGACTGAGTGACTGGGGCAGGGGTCACTGACTGATGACTGGGGCAGGGGTGACTGACTGGGCAGGGTGACGGACTGGGGCAGGGGTGACTGACTGGGGCAGGGGTGACTGACTGGGCAGGGGTGACTGAATGGGGCAGGGGTGACTGACTGACTGACTGGGGCAGGGGTGACTGACTGACTGACTGGGGCAGGGGTGACTGACTGAGTGGGGCAGAGGTGACTGACTGGGGCAGGGGTGACTGACTGACTGACTGGGGCAGGGATGACTGACTGACTGACGGGGGCAGGGGTGACTGACTGGGGCAGGGGTGACTGACGGGGTTGTGACTGACTGGGGGGGTGACTGACTGGGGGGGTGACTGACGGGGGGCGTGACTGACTGTGGGGTGACTGACTGGGGGGTGACTGACTGACTGACTGACTGGGGCAGGGGTGACTGACTGACTGGTGCAGGGGTGACTGACTGACTGACTGACTGGGGCGGGGGTGACTGACTGACTGACTGGGGCAGGGTGACTGACTGACTGACAGGGGCAGGGGTGACTGACTGACTGACTGGGGCAGGGGTGACTGACTAACTGACTGACTGGGGCAGGGGTGACTGACTGACTGGGGCAGCTGTGACTGACTGGAGCAGGGTGACTGACTGGGGCAGGGGTGACTGACTGGGGCAAGGGGTGACTGACTGACTGACTGACTGGGGCAGGGGAGACTGACTGACTGACTGACTAGGGCAGGGGAGACTAACTGACTGACTGGGGCAGGGGTGACTGACTGACTGGGGCAGCTGTGACTGACTGGAGCAGGGGTGACTGACTGAGGGAGGGGTGACTAACTGGGGCAGGGGGTGACTGACTGGGGCAGGGGGACTGACTGACTGACTGGGGCAGGGGTGACTGACTGACTGGGGCAGGGGTGACTGACTGACTGGGGCAGGGGTGACTGACTGACTGACTGGGCAGGGGTGACTGACTGACTGGGGCAGGGGTGACTGACTGGGGGCAGGGGTGACTGACTGACTGACTGACTGGGGCAGGGAGACTAACTGACTGACTGGGGTAGGGGTGACTGACTGACTGGGGCAGCTGTGACTGACTGGAGCAGGGGTGACTGACTGGGGCAGGGGTGACTGACTGGGGCAGGGGTGACTGACTGACTGACTGACTGGGGCAGGGGAGACTGACTGACTGACTGACTAGGGCAGGGGAGACTAACTGACTGACTGGGGCAGGGGTGACTGACTGACTGGGGCAGCTGTGACTGACTGGAGCAGGGGTGACTGACTGAGGGAGGGGTGACTAACTGGGGCAGGGGTGACTGACTGGGGCAGGGGTGACTGACTGACTGACTGGGCAGGGGTGACTGACTGACTGGGGCAGGGGTGACTGACTGACTGACTGGGGCAGGGGTGACTGACTGACTGGGGCAGGGGTGACTGACTGGGGCAGGGGGTGACTGACTGACTGACTGACTGGGCAGGGGAGACTAACTGACTGACTGGGTAGGGTGACTGACTGACTGGGGCAGCTGTGACTGACTGGAGCAGGGGTGACTGACTGAGGCAGGGGTGACTAACTGTGGCAGGGGTGACTGACTGACTGGGGCAGGGGTGATTGACTGACTGACTGGGGCAGGGGTGACTGACTGACTGGGGCAGGGGTGACTGACTGACTGACTGGGGCAGGGGTGACTGACTGACTGACTGGGGCAGGGGTGACTGACTGACTGGGCAGGGGTGACTGACTGGGGCAGGTGTGACTGACTGACTGGGGCAGGGGAGACTGACTGACTGACTGGGGCAGGGGTGATTGACTGACTGGGGCAGGGGTGACTGACTGACTGGGGCAGGGGTGACTGACTGGGGCAGGGGGTGACTGACTGACTGACTGGGGCAGGGGTGACTGACTGACTGACTGGGGCAGGGGTGTGACTGACTGACTGGGGCAGGGTGACTGACTGGGGCAGGGTGACTGACTGGGCAGGGGTAACTGACTGACTTGGGCAGGGGTGACTGACTGACTGACTGGGCAGGGGTGACTGACTGACTGGGGCAGAGGTGACTGACTGGGGCAGGGGTGACTGACTGACTGACTGGGGCAGGGATGACTGACTGACTGACGGGGGCAGGGTGACTGACTGGGGCAGGGGTGACTGACGGGGTTGTGACTGACTGACGGGGTTGTGACTGACTGGGGGGGGGTGACTGACTGGGGGGGGTGACTGACTGGGGGGGTGACTGACCGGGGGGGGGGGTGACTGACTGGGGGGGTGACTGACTGACTGACTGACTGGGGCAGGGGTGACTGACTGACTGGTGCAGGGGTGACTGACTGACTGACTGACTGGGGCAGGGGTGACTGACTGACTGACTGGGGCAGGGGTGACTGACTGACTGACTGACAGGGCAGGGGTGACTGACTGACTGGGGCAGGGGTGACTGACTAACTGACTGACTGACTGACTGACGGGGGCAGGGGTGACTGACTGACTGGGCAGCTGTGACTGACTGGAGCAGGGGTGACTGACTGGGGCAGGGGTGACTGACTGGGTCAGGGGTGACTGACTGACTGACTGACTGGGGCAGGGGAGACTGACTGACTGACTGACTGACTGGGGCAGGGGAGACTAACTGACTGACTGGGGCAGGGGTGACTGACTGACTGGGCAGCTGTGACTGACTGGAGCAGGGGTGACTGACTGAGGCAGGGGTGACTAACTGGGCAGGGGTGACTGACTGACTGGGGCAGGGGTGACTGACTGACTGACCTGGGGCAGGGTGACTGACTGACTGGGGCAGGGGTGACTGACTGACTGACTGGGGCAGGGTGACTGACTGACTGACTGACTGACTGGGGCAGGGGTGACTGACTGACTGGGGCAGGGGTGACTGACTGACTGGGCAGGGTGACTGACTGGGGCAGGGGTGACTGACTGACTGACTGGGGCAGGGGAGACTAACTGACTGACTGGGGCAGGGGTGACTGACTGACTGGGGCAGCTGTGACTGACTGGAGCAGGGGTGACTGACTGAGGCAGGGGTGACTAACTGGGGCAGGGGTGACTGACTGACTGGGGCAGGGGTGACTGACTGACTGACTGGGCAGGGGTGACTGACTGACTGGGGCAGGGTGACTGACTGACTGACTGGGCAGGGGTGACTGACTGACTGACTGGGGCAGGGGTGACTGACTGACTGGGGCAGGGGTGACTGACTGACTGGGGCAGGGGTGACTGACTGGGGCAGGTGTGACTGACTGACTGACTGGGCAGGGGAGACTGACTGACTGACTGGGCAGGGTGACTGACTGACTGGGGCAGGGGTGACTGACTGACTGGGGCAGGGGTGACTGACTGACTGACTGGGGCAGGGGTGACTGACTGGGGCAGGGGTGACTGACTGACTGACTGGGGCAGGGGTGACTGACTGACTGGGGCAGGGGTGACTGACTGACTGGGGCAGGGGTGACTGACTAGGGCAGGGGTGACTGGACTGGGCAGGGGTGACTGACTGACTGGGGCAGGGGTGACTGACTGACTGACTGGGGGCAGGGGTGACTGATTGACTGGGGCAGGGGTGACTGACTGACTGGGGCAGGGGTGATTGACTGGGACAGGGGTGACTGACGGGGAGGTGACTGACTGGGGGGGGGTGACTGACTGGGGGGGGGGGTGACTGACTGGGGGGGGGTGACTGACTGGGGGGGAGGGTGACTGACCAGGGGGGGGGGGTGACTGACTGTGGGGGGGGGTGACTGACTGGGGGGGGTGACTGACTGCTGACTGGGGCAGGGGTGACTGACTGACTGGGGCAGGGGGGACTGACTGACTGGGGCAGGGGGGGACTGACTGACTGGGGCAGGGGTGACTGACTGACTGACTGGGGCAGGGGTAACTGACTGACTGACTGGGGCAGGGGTGACTGACTGACTGACTGACTGGGGCAGGGGTGACTGACTGAATGACTGGGGCAGCTGTGACTGACTGGGGCAGGGGTGACTGACTGGGGCAGGGGTGACTGACTGGGCAGGGGTGACTGACTGACTGGGGCAGGGGTGACTGACTGACTGACTGGGGCAGGGGTGACTGACTGACTGACTGGGGCAGGGTGACTGGTTGACTGGGGCAGGGGTGACTGACTGACTGGGACAGGGGTGACTGACTGACTGACTGGGGCCTGGATGACTGACTGGGGCAGGGGTGACTGACTGGGCAGGGGTGGCTGACAGGGGGGTGACTGACTGGGGGGGTGACTGACTGGGGGGGGGTGACTGACTGGGGGGTGACTGACTGGGGGGGGTGACTGGACCGGGGGGGGGGGGGTGACTGACTGAGGGGGGTGACTGACTGGGGCAGGGGTGACTGACTGGGGGGGGGTGACTGACTGACTGACTGGGGCAGGGGTGACTGACTGACTGACTGGGGCAGGGTGACTGACTGACTGACTGGGGCAGGGGTGACTGACTGACTGACTGGGGCAGCTGTGACTGACTGGGGCAGGGGTGAATGACTGGGGCATGGGTGACCTACTGGGGCATGGGGGGACTGACTGACTGGGGTAGGGGTGACTGACTGACTGACTGGGCAGGGTGACTGACTGACTGACTGGGGCAGTGGTGACTGACTGACTGTGGCAGGGGTGACTGACTGACTGGGGCAGGGGTCACTGACTGACTGGGCAGGGGTGACTGACTGACTGGGGGTGGGTGACTGACTGGGGGGGTGACTGACTGGGGGGGTTCTGACTGGGGGGGTGACAGATTGGGGGTACCTCTGATGTCACACACATACTCCCATACACACATTCACATTCTCCCACACATACACACCCATTCTCCCATATACACACACACACACACACACACACACACACACACACACACACACACACACACACACACACACACACACCACACACACACACACACACACACACACACACACACACACACACTCTCCCATTTATACACACACACACATTCTCCCATATATACACACACACACTCTCTCTCTCTCTCTCTACACACACAGGGGGGGGGAGGAAAGGCCGCGACCAGCACCACCACCACGCTCCTCCCCCACCCACCGGCGCCCATCTCCCGCTCGTGGGGGGGGGGTGGGGGCAGGCCGACATCCCCCCCCCATACTTCACGCGGGCGTAGTGGAGCTTTGGGAGGTGGGGAGGTGGCAGGGTGGGTGGGAGTCATGTGGCGAGGTGTCCCCCAGCGGCGCCCGGGGGAACAGTCAGCCCCGTCGTGGCTGCCACTGCCCTGCTCCCCTCGCCGGCATGTCCCGCAGTGCGCGGCCAAGCAGGTTAGCAGGCTGCATCTTCCCCCCACCCCGCGGTGGCATGAAGCTAGTGGGCTAGTGGGCGGGCAGGCGGTCAGACCGGCATCCCCCCCCACCTCATGCGGCGACTGCGCCGTCATGAAGTTAGCTGGCGGGGAGGCGGGTGGGTGGGAGGCACGTGGTGAGGGCCCCTCCCCGCATATGCCAACCGGGCTGCAGCAATGGGGACCTCCCACCCCGCCAGCGATCGGTGGATCGAGGGACAGGAGGAGGGGAGAGGGAGGGACTAGAGGAGGGAAGGGGAAGGGGACAGTAGGAGGGGAAGGGGACAGGAGGAGGGAAGGGGACAGGAGGAGGGGAGAGCTAACGCAAAGGCGCGTACTGGCGGCAGAGGCAGGAGCAGAGGGCCGCGGTGGTGAGTAGGGAGCCATGTGGGGACCAGGGGATCGCACGGGTTGTCTTGCAGGAGGCAGGGAAGGAGCAGAGGGGCCGCAGCATGGAGAGATTGGAGAGTACTTACCCTCCAACAGATCTCCAGGCAGAAGAATGGCCGCTCGTTGGGGGCGGGCTCATATAGAGCCTGGCCGCGCGCCCACAAAAGCCTGGGAGCGCGCACCAATCAGCTGTCAGGTAGGGGAGTTTTTTTTTTTTCCCAGCGCGAGCAGGGAAAATTTCAGCGCGAGCAGGGAAATTTAAAAAAACAAACACGTGTGCTGCTTGGGCCAATATTTACTCGCCCGGAGGTTAAATCCACTCGCCCCGGGCGTGTAAATGTATATGATTGTCGAACACTGTATATATATATATATATATATATATATATATATATATATATACACTTAGTTTTATTACACATATATACACAATATATCATTTAATTATTTATATTTACCAATATAATATAGGGTGGTTCGAATCATGGCATCATAAGTTCTATATCTCAATTCTTGTCCCTGACCGGCAGGCTTTAGTTTAATAGTTAAGTTCTACTTTATAAAGATTTAATATTCGGCATTAGTCTAATTTAAATTTAAAATTCCAAATAAACTTTTTATTTATTAAAGTTTATTACATTTGATTCTTCTCTGTTAAAATCCTTTTTAACATTCTATATATTTTTTTATAATTTCTATTAGGGATAATTGGTATGTATTGGACCTGGTTCCTTATATATCTTGTTTTGATATGACTATCCTCTAAGTTATAACAATTGATATTTAAAGCTATACTTATTATAATGAATGGATCAATGTTGTTTTCCTTACAAACATTCTCTATAGTGAATACTTTTATGACTGAGGCAATTATGCTAATTGTATTGGATTATTGCTTGTGTGTAGATGATTAATAGACTATATATACTGTGTGATATGTAGTGATGGTTACTCCTGATGAAGTCGCTCTGACGAAACACTTAGGGTGCCATTTGTGTGTCTAAATTGCCACATTTCTAAGCGTCAGCTGTGAGGCAGAGAGCTGAGAAAGCAGAGGTTACTAGCATCAAGTACCACCGTGTACCATCGCCAGCCAGGATATTCTGTGGTGGAATCGCTGTTGCCAGAGGAGCCGAATATGAGGCAACACAGTTCAGACATCCCACATCTGGTTGCAGTCAGCGTGCAGTGCCGGACAGCACAGAAGCAACCATGTGGAGTTCCCTGCTAGAACGGAGCTTGAGATTGTCTCAAAAACTGCCTATTTGCTAGCATCGCTTGTGAGTGAGCATTTTTAGACTTGTTCAGTGCTATTAAATTGTTTTACTTTAATACACTAGGAGTGCGCCAGCCCCTTCTCTCTCTCTCTCTCTCTCTCTCTCTCTCTCTCTCTATATATATATATATATACACACACATACCGTTATACTTATATTATATACAGTATATACATACACAAACACATTTAAAATTACTACTTAAGTGAAAACAATATTAATATATATAATTGAATGTAATATATATAGTGTAATTATAAGTTATGGAACTTTATGGGATCTTTGTCTAACAATTATTAGTAAATATTATTATAATTTTGATTATAAGTAAATATTATCAAGTATTACAGATTAAGTTGTTTTATTCCATTATATCTTTCCATAAATTTTAATGTTGTCATTATTCAATTGGGAACAAGGGTATACAGTACATGGTGTGCAACTAGTTGACTAACGTTATCCCCTGATGACGTACGAAACGCGTCGGGAACCTGTTGACGTCATTACCTGGATGATCTGAAAACAAGTCGCAACTATCTTTGGCCTGGTACTTGGAGTTTTTATTCTTTGGTTCCCTTCCATCATGGCGCAGACCTCATAAGCAGTGA
>NC_134486.1:272730629-272758129 GCF_040206685.1 Ascaphus truei | reverse complement strand
TGTTTTTTTAAAGGTACAATCCATAGTAACTGTTTTAAAGAAATCCTGAAAATTATTTTAAATCCATTTTTTCTTAAAGCTCATATTCTTATGTGTTTAGTGACTTTTTTTTATTGTGTGTTTTAATGGAGATTGCATTATCCTCATGTGCTAGAGGAGTCAGCAGTGCATTGTAGAGAGGAATGCTTTACTGGCCCCGCTGGAACGCAAAGGGTTAAAATCTGTTGGTGGTAAATGCACAATGAAAATTAACGGTGCTGGTTAGTGGAAGCAATAATATGCCAAATATTCATATGTTCAGTACATTTAACGCTGTTTTACATTTACATTCGAATGATCCGTGCAACCTGCACAATTATCAATTTCCTATCAACTTCTCTAACGCAGAAGCTGACAATTAGCGCAGTGTTTACCAGCTGTGTACACATACAGCCTAGTTAAACAAGTGTGGATCGCAGTGGGACACACAAATCCCAAGATTGCTGCTATTAGCCCAAGATTAGGTAGTAAACATGCAACAGGCTGTCAGCGGAAGAAGCTCACGATATGTTTTAAAACATTTCATTGCAGTCATTATGAGCTCAGCCGTGGATCTTTCTCTGGGTGTTATTTATGGCTCAACTGCTATTATCCCTTTTATTATTCAGAGTTGAGCTGGTAGATCCCTTTTACTGCACTTCATACTGTATAGGCAACATACTGTATGAATGAAACCATAAAAAGGGCTTCCCAGGCAGTGGCTGCCTTCAAGACGAATAAACCCAACCTCCAATGCAATCCTAAAACAGAAATTAAAACTGCCCAGCCCTGTAAATGTAGTTGTATGTATGTATGTCGTTATTTATATAGCGCCATTAATATGCATAGCACTTCACACTAGTAATACACGTGGCAACCATATAAATAACAAATAATACAAATAACAGATCATGGGAATAAGTGCTTCAGACATAAAAATTAATATTTAGGAAGAGGCCGGACAGCAGGAGGTTACAGTAAACGAGACGTGAGAGAATGAGGGCCTGTGTCAGAGTTTTCGCAGTGGAGCAACAGAGGAAAGGGCGTATCTTTGTAATATTGCGGAGGAAAAAGTGACATGTTTTAGGTACGTTTTGAATGTGAGAGGAGAATGTGAGAGAGGAGTCGAGTGTGACCCCTAGGCAGCGTGCTTACTCCTACTGGGTGTATGACAGGATTTCCAACAGTAATGTGAAAGGAGGTAGTAGGGCCAGGTTTGGGATGAAATAGGAGGAGCTCTGGTTTTGACATGTTGAGTTTAAGTCGGCGGAGGGCCATCCAGGATGATATAGCAGAGAGACATTCAAAAACTTTGGTCTGTACAGCAGGTGTAAGGTCAGGGGTTGAGAAGTAAATTTGTGTGTCGTCAGCAGACAGGTGATATTTGAACCCAAGAGTTGTGATTAGGTCACCTAGAGAGAGTGTGTACAGAGAAAAGAGGAGAGGTCCCATGACAGAGCTTCGGGGTACCCCCACAGAGAGATCGATAGAGAAGGAGGTGCTAGCAGAAAACACACTGAAAGTACGATGGAGAGGTAAGAGGAGATCCAGGATAGAGCTTTGTTACGATTACCAAGAGTATGGAGAATGTGAATAATAATAATAATAGCATGTTCTTGTATAGCGCTGCTAGTTGTACGTATCGCATTACAGAGACATTTTGCAGGCACAGGTCCCTGCCCCGTGGAGCTTACAATCTATGTTTTTGGTGCCTGAGGCACAGGGAGATAAAGTGACTTGCCCACGGTCACAAGGAGCCAACACTGGGAATTGAAACAGGCTCCCCTGCTTAAAACTCTCAGTGCCATTCAGTATCGTTACTCACTGAGCCACTGAGGAGAGGGTGGTCCACGGTATCAAATGCTGCAGAGATCGAGTAATATGAGCAGAGTGTATGACCTCTGTCTTTGGCAGCATGGAGGTCATTAGTTATTTTAGTGAGGGCTGTTTCAGTGGAGTGAGCTATGCGGAAGCCAGATTGTAGAGGGTCTAGGAGAGAATAGGTGGTGAGAAAATGGAACAGGCGAGAGAATACGACGTTCAAGGAGTTTAGAGGCAGGAGGGAGACAGGTCGATAGTTAGAAAGACAGTAGGGTCAAGCTTGCTGTTTTTGAGTAATGGTATGACTGTTGCATGTTTAAAGGAGAAGGGAAAGTTATCTGAGTAGAGGGAGGAGTTAAAAATCTGTGAGCGTAGGAATTATAGAAGGAGCAAGAGGTTTTAGGAGATAGGAGGGAATGGGGTCAAGAGGGCAAGTGGTAGAGAGAGAAGATCAACAGTGACACATCCTCCTCTGTGACAGCGGAAAAAGAGTAAAGGGAGGCAGGAGGGGAGTTAGGAAGCGGTGTAGGGTGGGAAGGGGAAACAGAGGGGATGTTCTGATGTATGGATTCCACCTTTTCCTTAAAATAGTCAGCAAAGTCCAGAGGTGAGATGGAGGCAGAAGAGGCAACTGAGGGTGGTCTGAGTAGGGAGTCAAAGATAGAGAAGTTTCATTGTGGGTTAGACTTGTGCGTGTTGATTAGTGAAGAAAGGAAGGTTTGTTTAGCCTGATAAGAGGGCAGAATTGAAACAGGATAGCATAAATTAGTAGTGAATGAAGTCTGCGAGAGTGTGAGATTTCCTCCAGAGGCGTTCAGAGAAACGAGTGGAGAAACGCAGGATGCGCATGTTTGAATTTAGGCAGAGAGAAAGCGGGGCATGTAGATCAAGAGAGGAGGACAGGGCAGAGTTGTAGTTCCTGACCAGGTTGTCAGGGTGTGGAGCAGGGCTGAGAGAGGAGAGGGAGGAGCGTAAAGTGGAATCAAAAGCTGGTAGATTAATAGAGCGCAGTTCTCTGCAGAAACGAGGGGGAGATGGAGCAGGGGAGAAGCGAGTGAGAGAAAATGAGATGAGGTGATGATCAGAGAGAAGTGGGAAATGGAGAAATCAGAGAGAAAAGTTTTTAGTGAAAACCAGGTCAAGGTAGTGGCCATCCTTGTGGGTGCTGGCTGCAGTCCACTGTTGAAGGCCAAATGAAGAGGTTAGAGAGAGAAAGCGGGAAACCCAAAGGGGGGGAGGGGTCATCAATGTGGCAGTTGATGTCCCCAAGGAGAAGAACAAGGGAGTCTGAGGAGAGAAAGAAAGAGAGCCAGGATTCAAAGTGAGAGAGAAAGGCAGAAGGGGGATAAGTAGAGGTAGGTGGGCGATACATGACCATCACGTGCACAGGGAGAGGAGAGAAGATCTGGAAAGTGTGAGCCTTAAAGGAGGGAAAAGCATGAGAGGGAGGAACAGGAATTGTACAGTAATGGCATAAGGGGATGAGCCCCACGCCTCCACCCCTGCCATCAGGGCACGGAGTGTGAGAGAAAGAAAGCCACCATAAGAGAGGGCAGCTTCCAGAGCAGAGTAAGACTGAGTGAGCCAGGTCTCAGTTATAGCAAATAGGAGCAGAGAGTGAGAGAGAAAGAAGTCATGCACAGAGAGGAACTTGTTAGAGAGGGAGCGAGCATTCCGACGGGCACAGGACAAAGGGAGGGAGGAGGGAGGGTGGCAGGGGATGGGTATGAGGTTGGAGGGGATGACACCAGAAGAAGTAGAAGTTGCATGTGGGAGGCGAGGACGAGAGCATGCAGAAATAAGACAGGGACCAGGATTGGGAGAGATATCCCCAGAAGCAAGGAGGAGAAGCATGGAAAGAAAGAAAATGTGTGAGGAAGATTTGAAGGGGTGTATTTTAGTGCAGGTGGTATAGCTGTGTAGTGTCAGAGGGCGCAGGAAAGAAAAGAGTTTATGTGAACTGAGAAGTGGTGAAGAAAGAAGAGATGGAGATATATGAATACTGTAGAGTTAGAGACATAATAAAGCTGTAGAAAGAATTGCGTAATTTGAGAAGTGAGGTCATAGCAAATATAAATAGTAAAGGCGGCCTCCCAGCAATAGTTAAGTGCTGAGATGTGCAGTCTAGGATAGATAATATCCCCCTGTCCAGCGTAGTTCAAATTCAGGAATCAGAGCCAGTAGGTGTTGTCCACTCCTTTTGTACTCCCTTTTTAAAACCACTTTGCAAGCTACTTAGAATTGGCTACTTGAAACATGGGCTACTTTAAAATCAGGCTGCAAGGCAGCATAAGGCTGCTGTGCTTTTAGTTATATAACTCTATAAAGTCACCAGACTGAATTAAGTTCAGCCCAGACAGCTTAATTAACATGTGACGGTAAAACAAACAGTATTTCTAAACAAGCTGTTGTGATTGCAAGCTGAATTTAATTAAGAGACACATCTAGGGGTGATTGGGGACCGGATTCAAATATGGGTTTTTACCTGAGAAGAGAAGAAGAAAATAATATCTGTTACGGTAAGAGATGTCCAATAATCCAGTGTTTTTTCGCGGCTTGGTTTTAAAAAGTGACGTTAGCCTACTTTCTTTGACGTGTATGTAATACCACAGTCCACCACCACACATTCGATTAGTCTGCGTATGCTGTGACATTCGATTCACCCACAAGTTCCAGGCCCTAAAATATCTAAGAGAGGGCGATCTCAAACAACACAGGGAGAAACACATATGGACACAAAAACAGCATACCTAAGATATTAGGGACATATGTTAATAGGATATGCAAAGTATATTTAAATGATTGTTATTAGCACATGTCCCAGGTATCTCAGATGTGCTCTTTTTTGTGTACCGGTGTCTCTCCATCTGTTGTTTGAAGGAATATCTATAGTACTTGGGACTCTGGGAGAGCAGCTTTTATTGGGCACCCAATATGACACCCAATAGGCGTCCCAATAGGAAGCTACAATGTCACAGCTTTCTATTGGTACCTACTGTACAACACGGGAGCTTTACACGTAACAGACATACCAGCAGCACCTTTACATATAAGTATTTCGGGAAGCAGAGGATTCCCAGATATTTAATAAAGGTTAGAAAGGCCTACTATGGGGGCAAAGAAGCCCCAACACCAAATCTGAATCACTAGGGAGCTGAGGGCAGACCTGGAGGTATGGGGGTTTTTCTCAGGCAATTTAATGGGAGAAGGCTGTGGGTCAAGGGCAGCGAGACCAGCGACGCCCTGCAGTTATTTACTGACACGTCAATTGGGCACGGGTTTGGGGCATACTTTAGTGGTGTGTGGTGTGCAAGTCCATGGCCAACTGACTGGGTGGAGATGGGGCTAACTAAGAACATGGCTTTCCTGGAGTTGTTCCCCATTATAGTAGCAGTGGAGTTAAAGGCCATGGTACCAGCCTCACAGGCCGCTCCCCCCCCAGCTCCCCCTCCAGAACATGGTACCAGCCTCAAAGGTCGCTCCCTCTCCAGAACATGGTACCAGCCTCACAGGTCGCTCCCTCTCCAGAACATGGTACCAGCCTCACAGGCCGCTCCCTCTCCAGAACATGGTACCAGTCTCACAGGTCGCTCCCTCTCCAGAACATGGTACCAGCCTCACAGGCCGCTCCCTCTCCAGAACATGGTACCAGCCTCACAGGCCGCTCCCCCTCCAGAACATGGTACCACCCTCACAGGTCGCTCCCCCTCCAGAACATGGTACCAGCCTCACAGGTCGCTCCCCCTCCAGAACATGGTACCACCCTCACAGGTCGCTCCCCCTCCAGAACATGGTACCACCCTCACAGGTCGCTCCCCCTCCAGAACATGGTACCAGCCTCACAGGTCGCTCCCCCTCCAGAACATGGTACCAGCCTCACAGGTCGCTCCCCCTCCAGAACATGGTACCAGCCTCACAAGCTGCTCTATCTCCAGAACATGGTACCAGCCTCACAAGCTGCTCCATCTCCAGAACATGGTACCAGCCTCACAAGCCGCTCCATCTCCAGAACATGGTACCAGCCTCACAGGTCGCTCCCCCTCCAGAACATGGTACCAGCCTCACAAGCCGCTCCATCTCCAGAACATTGTACCACCCTCACAGGTCGCTCCCCCTCCAGAACATGGTACCAGCCTCACAAGCCGCTTCCATCTCCAGGACATGGTACCGAGCCCAGAAAGTAAAAGCTGCTTTAGTAGAAAAACTTATTTTCTTAACTTTGCTAAATCTCCACTTTTTAATTAGGATGACTGAGAAATATGGGCCATTTTTGTTTTTATACTTAAATCTTAGTTTCTTACCGATTCATTTCAAATTGAAAAACATGCTGTAGAAAAAAAAGGAACAACAAGTAAGTGCACCTAACTGAATAAAACAGGCTTTCATCAACCCAGCTTACTTACTTCGCAGAAAGGACAGACACTGGGGCGGCAGGACATACGAGGGTAACCAGAGGGGTTTAATATGATTGCTCACCTTCTTGTAGCATCTTCCCAAACCTCCTGCTCCTGCACAGATGTAGCAGAAGGTGCCCTTTCCCCCAAAGGATGTGTGGCTAATGACAGTGGGGGGCGGGGGGTTGGCAGGATTCACTTTCTGTTACAAGGTAAACCAATCCGGTTTTGGGAGGTGTGGGTTGCATTGGAGGCTGGGCTTATCTGCCTTGAATGCAGCCACTGCTTGGGAGGTCCCTTCCATTGCCTCCTTCTTTCCCTTGTGTTAACACAGTCAGCATGGACTTATTTCTTGCAATTATACCGCTGCCGTGTGATATTTCTCACGCATGCGCGGGATATATATAATATTAACCTCATCTTCATGCAAATGTAATGGGAGGATTGATATGTCCCGGTGTTATCCTTCCGCCTGGACCGATGCTGGAGAGTTCATCTAAGCAGCATGAAGAGGCTGCCCAGGAGAGTGCTTGCTGGGGAAGCGGCAGCCACATCTCTCCTGCCTCTCTGATCCTGATCTTCCTGTAAATACTGGCTCTGCAGGAAGCTGGGGCCCCAGGTGAGTGCTTTCTTCCTCCTCATACCAGACGGTGGTTGCTTGCAAACATGGGTGCATGATATTGGGTGGCTGGAGAGCCAGGCTATGCATCCAAACGCCCCCTCATTAACCCTTTAATATAAGAGGCGGCAGCAAGGCTGTGTTATTCTTTGCTGGTCTCCCTTGCATTCAATTGGTTAACCCCATTCATTGTTGGCCCCACTGGAATGGAAGGGATTAACCTTATTTATTGTTGTCTGTCCCCCCCATTCATAGGTAAATGTGTCTGCTTATGCACTAAGTGGGTTACGTTGATGCATAGGGTTTTTTTTAAGCAATCCAGTGTTGGGGGGTCCAGCAATAGACTGCTTTACATGGGTTGCTGAACCCCTCTGGCCCTGAATGCTCGGTCCTGATGTTGGCTGTTGCATGATCACACAAATGGCTGGACTGGCTAGACACACTGGGGGCTAATGATCAAAGTCTTCTGACTGTCCAATCGGTGCAAAAAGCAGCATCAAGTTGATCAAAGATTTAAGTATATTGAAAAGAATGGATATTTTATTTTGATAAATCTGTGGCACTTTTTTTTTTGCACCAGTTTTGTAGCCGGGAGACTTTGATGAATAGTGTGTGTATGCAGAAGGAGCAATGTGCAGAGATCTCAGTGAATCCGTCCTGCAGGGAGAGTGCTGCTGTAGAGCCAGAGCAGGGAGAGGGCTCCAGTCTGCAGCCCAAGCTTCTTTCTTTGTTTTGCTGTGCCCTCCTGCTTTGTAAGAACCTCCTATTCACTCCCACACACTTATCAGACAGGTGGAGGGGGTAGAAGACTGCGAAAAATCAGCGCAGGGGAAAAGATGGGAGAGGAGAACCACCAGGGTGTAGAGAGAAGGCAAGGTGAAACTACAAGTGGGCACAAACAGATGCAGAGGGGACACTACTAGAGGATAGGAGAAGAGAGCAATGGACAGTGTGCATGAAGACAGAGCCATGGGAGAAGAGGCAAACGGGGGGCAGATATAAGAGGGGTGTAGAATTGAAGGATGGATATGCTTTATGGGTAATCGGGTTTGGGTTGGCAAGGCCCGTGGTAATGTAGGATAAAAGCGAAGACGGGATGGACAGATGTAAGGGATTCTAGAGAGGGTGGCCACTGTCAATGCATGGGCAAATGGAGGGGGATATGGAGATAGCAGAGGCAGGGAGAGTTGTAGGGGGACAGGGCTGTGGCAGGGTATGGGCAGATGCGAGGCGGGCATGACGAGAGCAGGGGTAATAGAATAAAGAATATACATTTAGTTAATTACCAAAAATGATGTGCTAAAATGCAGTTCACTTCTATACTGAATTACTCAAAATACCTCTAGAGGGCTGTATACGCAGACTGAAATATGATAAAAAATATATGTTCATAAAGTAAAATATGCTGTCCTGCTTTGGATTTTTTTTTTAATTACACAACCTTGATAGAGTGTGTGTGTGTGTGTGTATGTGTATATATATACATACATACATACACACATACATACATACATACATACATACATTATACAAGGGCTTTGCGTAGAACTCTCCTTAGTTTATGTTTATACTGCCGATAGTGGAAACGCCTGTTAACTTTCATGGGAGTTTTCACGTGAAGCGCCCACATCATCACTGTCGCAGTTTAATGAATAAACCATAACACTTTATTATATATAACCCATTACATCTGAAGCTGAGTATCACACTGACATTTACCTCAATAGGCAGCCAACCTACACAGAGAACTTGCTTAATTTGTACATTAACCATTTCACAACCTGGGAGTATTGAAGACAACTTTGGCGCATTTGAGTCTTTTTATTCTGTCACCCCCTCATTTGTTTTTACTCTAAAATGATCTTTTACTGTACGTGAATAATAAAATACTACATTCTAATGTCTTTGCAGGGAGATGATGTTTTTTTCTGGTTACAAGCTTTATAAGTGATGGTATGGACTACTAGAATAAGCGCTGGCATTGTAGTGGGAAACGAGTTTGATGGTTAAACAGAAAAGTCGCACTTGGCATTCCAGCATGCTGTGTGTAAGGCTGCGTTTATAGTTACGGCGACGGTCTCCCGACGCGACCGCGTGACGTCATCCGTCATTATTGTAATAGTGATTCCTGGTTATAGTGCAGGCGTCTGTACAGAGGGTGACAGGGGGCGTGGCGGAGGTGTGGCCGTGAGCGGTTCACCCTCATTGCTAACTGCTCACATGCAGCTGACGTCACGCTGCGATCACTGAAGAAGTCAAAATCCTTTGACTTCCAGTGACCGCATGACGTCAGCCGTCGCGCCCACTATGGGCACCCGCGACGGACTGCATGTACTTTCTATGGCGCAGCGCATCGTCACTGTCGCCGTAGCCAGTACTATAAACGCAGCCTAAGAGAAGGCGGCAGCAGCATTGTAACATCATATCCAGCTGATTAGAACGTTAGACGAGACCAATTTGTTGTTTTCTCGTTCTGGAGGATTAAAGCTGCAGACCAAGGAATATCCTACATGTGTGTTTTTTTTTTTTTTTTTTTATAAATCAGTTCTGTACTATGAGAAAATACTTGTAGCATTTTTTTTAAACAACTGAATTAAATTTTTAATGTATTATAATGTAACACGCATTTTTTGTTTCTATAGCAACCATTTACAAAGTCACATCCCCCTTATCTCTTCTGAAACAGGCTCTGGCACAGCCCTTTTTGAGCGCTGCCCTCTCTCCAGCAGTGCACCCAATTGTATCTAGTGACTATCTGGTCACATGATCTTCCCAACTGAACTTTGCATCTTTGGTCCTCTTCGGCTGCACTAATTACTTATTGTGTGGATTGTATTGATGCACATATTAAAGTGGGGGAAAAAAAAAAAACACAGCAGCTTGACCTGCTTCTTTAAGGAGGAAAAATAGTATACGCCTGATATAAGATTAATTCTTAAGATCTACCCTAATTTGACAAATCACAAACTTTTTATTAAATTTTTTTAAATATATATACAGTATATATATATATATATATATATATATATATATATATATATATATATATATATATTGTCTTTCTTTTCCAACACAAGCTCTTATGTTTGATGAGGCAAATTCCTCTTCTGTTTTTAATTGTGCTCTTCTTTTCATGAGATATGAAAGAATGAAAGGATTTTTATTTATTTTTTGCATTCAGTGAAACCCTTCGTTTTTTTGTTTATTCTTCCCTACTTTTTGTACTGCTTTAACAAATACAAGTTTTCAAATTCTCATGAGGAAATTATTGATGCATATGCTCCATTACTACTTCCACTTGTGTAGCCCTGTGTGGTTTGGGCTATCGGTCTGCCCTCCTCCTGGCGTTAATCCCTGCGTAAGGGCAGGTTTGCTAGGAGCTATCATGGGGTTTCCCCACTTCATGCTGTGCAGTGAGTCAGTGAAGGCAGTGTCATCAGGCCCTGTGTCCAATTAGAAGACACAGGGTGGTGCCTGCTGGAGTTACTTACTGCATAGTACTTCCTATTTAGTAGAGTCTTTCCCTGGAGTGAGAGGGCAAGGTAACTCAGACCAAGCTGCCAGGACTGGCAGGCTTGAGGCCTCCCTATGGGGAGTGAGGGTATACCACATACCTCCTATCCTAAAAGAGGATAGGGGAAGAGCTAGACCCACTCTCGGTGCCCCAGGCGGGGAGTGAGGTCAGGGACATCCTGGAGGAAGACAGCTTGCTGTGTGATCTGGCTGCTGAGTAGAAGAGACCAATAAAGAGACACAGCACTTTTACCTATTCTCCTGCCTGAGGCCGCGCGTATAGTGCCCACGATGGGCGACGGCGACGCCGCCCAAAAACAATTACATTGCCGCTGTGTGTGCTTATAGTAAGCGCGACGGCGGCAATGCGACGGAGCGACGTCACGTCGTGGACTTTGGAAGCCGGGAATATTTGATTTTTCAATGGGCTGTCGCCTCATGTGACAGCCCCTGAACAAATCAAATGCCCGGAAAACCGCGCCGCCGCTGCAAAGTGAAATATAATTTTTGCTAGCGGCGATGGGTGATTGTCACCCCGTACAGCTGGGGTCTGCAGGAGATGGAGGCGCTGCATCAGTAAGTGAGATTGAGGCACAACCCCAGAAGCCTGCCCTGTTATCCCCCATACCAGGGGGGCGCAAACTTTTTTCCCTGCGCCCCCCTCCCGGCTGTCCCCTCACTCCCGCGCCCCCCTCCCAACCCCAACTTACCCGCGCTCCGGCGTAATGACGTCACGTTGCCATAGCAACGTGACGTCACATGACCTCGCAGCGTCATTGACGCCGCGTTGCCATGGCGACACAGGGAGGAAGCCGCCGGAGCCACGGTAAGTTAGGTTTACAGAGGCCCTGCAGCTCCCCCGGCACTTAATTTAAGTGCCTTCGGGAAGCGCGCGGGGCCTCTGTAAACTCCGCGCCCCCCGTCGGCAGTGTCGCACCCCCCCTGGGGGTCGCGCCCCACAGTTTGCGCACCGCTGCCCCATACAATCGCGGGAGAATCAGGGCCCCCTGTTGCCAGCAGGTATGCACCACACTAAGACATGTAGCCTGAGCAGTAGATTCCAAGGAGACCCTATGTGAGATTGGGGGAATAAGGGTTACACTTGTACTGTAAATGGAAGCAGCATTCCTTCCTACTCGTTTTTGTTTTCTCTACCGATTTTATCTAATACATTTTTAACAGCATTGAAGCCGCAAAAATGACAGTTGTGGCTTCCTATTGGACAGTTATTTACTGTATATCCCCTTTGAAAAGGTGTCAATCCAATTTACCACAGGGATGGTAAAAATGTCAGAAGTGCCAATTGTAATTAGTGGTACCTATTTGTTCAAGAACTTGGGTATTGCTAAATGAGTAAGAATGGGGTGTTATGCTTCTTATAAGCACTTCTCACTTGTGTAACTGTTTCCTAGTAAGAGAAGAGTCTTGTAATCTTTGCTTTTATTACGCACAAAAATCTTTCACGTTTGTGCTCATCAGCAGTTTTTTCAGTAGCATTTTTCACTGTCTCAGTCCTATTTCTGTCCAGGTGCATCATATACTGTACATGTAACAGTTGCAATAATCATGGGGTGATAAAGTGCCACACGTCTTTTGCAACAATGTACTCCAAAAACAGTAACACCTTTCAGTATGCCTGGGGTATTGATGCGGCCCAAAGTTGTTCTACAATCCTATGAGCTAGAATGCTTCTTCACCTAAAAACCAGAGTGAAGCAATGTTAGGCTGCGTCCAGGGTTGCAGCAGCCGTGCGGAGGCGCGCTGAGGCTGAGGGAAAGCGGTGCTTTCCCTGGCTTTGGTTAACGCGCCGTCTGGGGGCGTGTCGGGGGGAAGGGCCAGTGACGTCACGGAGCTGGTTCGCCCTCATTGAGCGAACCGCTCACGTGACCGGCCCTGCGCTCCCTTGAGCGCTTGAAACTAAAATTTGGATAAGACCTACGCTTCCGCACGCTTGCGGAAGCATGTGCGAGCCCGAGCCCCTGCTAAAGCCGCTCTCATTGCGGCTGCAGGGGCTCACTGGTAAGCGAGAGTGCACCTCAGCACGGGTCAGTGCCTAAGCGCTGACCATGCCCGAGGCCTTAGGCTGCGCTTATAGTGCTGGCCACGGCGACAGCGACGTCGCGTCAAAACAAATGTGTTGACGCCGTTGCGTGTGCTTATAGTAGGAGCGACGCGACGGCTTGGTCGCTATCGCTGGAAGTCACTTCAATTTGATTTTTCCAGCGACCGCAGTGTGACATCAGCGTCGCCGTCGCCGGTGACGGCACTATAAGCACAGCCTTAGGATGGTTTAGTTAGTATTGATTTGTATTATGAGTAGCTATAGAGTTAATGTGTACATTAGGGCTGTCCTACTTTTGAGCAATAAAGGGATTACCAGCAATACCAACTGGGGTGTTCTTTCCATCGTGTGCATATGTAAAGCTCATGAACATTCGTATTACAAAATAATTTGGCCCTTATTCTGTAAGGTGTGATAGCACAGGGGACGTGCTATCGCATGGAAAGTCACATTGACTTTAAATCTGGCTTTTCATGCGATAGCACTTAATCTGCAGTATCACACCTCACAGAATAAGGGCCTTTGTTTCCAAACTCCTGTTCTTGTTTTGTATGGTTCTTGTTCCCAGATCTCATTTTCTCTATTGTGCATTCGTCCATATTTATTTATTTTAGCTTCTTTGCTTTATCTGGCCAGCTCAGGCATCCGGAGAAAGCTAAACGCAATCTGTGCATATTCATGCTAGAAGTGCTTGTGATAACTTATTACATTTAGTTAAGGGGCAACAAAATGATGAAGTTCTCATTGTGCCTGCATCATCCTTTGAATGAACACTACTGACTGGGTAAAAAAATCCCCAGTAAATAATAATGGCATTATTCATAGATTTTGAAACCTTTCATAGCTCATATTTCATTATCCCAAATGTGTGTAGCGCAATGCTCTTTTTCACAGTGTTCAGACTCTTCCTCTGTCTTATCAAACTACTGACCAACGAGGAGTGCCAGTTTTGATCAGAAGGTGAAGCCATGGCCCATTTGCTTTGTGCCTCTGTACAGTTGTAGGGTTTCCTCTATGGTTGGATCAGGCACTATTGCTGCCAGTTGAAGAGCCCCATTTTTCATGGAAGACAGAGGAGTTCAGATTAGCCTGTCACTAGCAGGAATACTGTAACTGAGACACCCAATTGTCACTTTAGATGAAGACGCCACAAACTGCATTAAGAAAACATATTGCAAGTCCAATGAGCAGATTTAAAGGTGCATACAATCAAATTGCAGCTTCCATTTCGGTTCCGTATCAAATAAATCTAGCCTAGCTTTGTGCCCATTAACAGAGTCTTTCCTCAAAGGTCCAATCCCATATAGGACCAAATTAAATTAACGGCAGTGATAAAGGTTAAAAAGACACTAGGTGATGGCTAAAAAGATATCGGGACAAGAATTCGTATTTTAAAATCATTTTGCAAAGTTGATCCAGACAATGATTGAACACGTGTAAACATTGCAATGTGACATTGAGGATGGGGTTTACAGCAGATCCCTCATCATAGTCCCATTTCCTAATTATTATAACATGTGAGTGTTTGTTCTCTTATCTCTGACAGGGAGCTAACAAGATTCTGGCAAAGTCTGGTTCTTATCTGCTGTCCATTTCTTATGGTTTTATAAAGTCATACTCTGAAGCGGGAGGGTGGCAGGCTCATGAAAAATATTGTTGTAAAAGTTATTAACTACAATCTTTGAGTACTGAGGAAAAGGCGATTTAAATGATCTTTTTGACATTACTTCAAAATCATACTTTAATAAATGTTATGTTTTGGTAACTCTGAACTATGACTAAATAGGCACTTAATGAGATTTTCAATAAAAATTCCAAGTCGGGAAGTGCTTATTGATTTTTAATTTTTGTTCCAAAAATGCACTTAATCAGTTTTAGCTCTACCACGACAATATGATGAAGTACTTTTTGACGGAAAGGGTGCCGGCTTCACGGAATAGCCTCCCAACAGAGGTGGCAGAGGCTCATACAATTAAGGCATATACATATAGAAATGCTTGAGACAGACCAGGTTACCCTAAATATGAAAGAAGCCACGGGATCTAATACATTCTAAAGTTTAACAAGAAATTCATTACTACGGATTGTCAGCACACTTTTTTTTTAATGAAATTCAATCCGCACACCAAAATCCACCATGAGCTCTATTCTACACAGATTACAGTTTCTGCCGGACAGATTACGCATTACATAGGGCTTTTGGTAGAGAGGTGTCCATGCATGTACTATTTTATTTGTGTTGCGTGCGTGTCCCCATAAACCTCCCCTCTAACATAGGGAGAGACACCTCTGTTCAAAAAGGAGCACACCTGAGGTACCTGGTAGATATGCTAATGAGATATGCAAAGTATATTTAAATGACTCAAATCCCACACTTCCTAAAAGTATTTTGATTAGAACTATATTGAGTTGATAGTGAAATATAAGGAAGTTCCGAGCACTCAATAAGCACCAGGTAATCTTGGAATGAGCACACTGGATCTAATGAGAAGTGTAGGCTGACACAAAAGTAACGTGAAATTCTCAAGGGAATGCAACATGAGGAGAAGGAGGAAACCGGGTAAGGGGGGGGGGGGGGGTTTGGACAGACAAAGGGGGCAACGCTTCGGGGGGTTACCTCCTTTTTCATTTCTATTTCCCAGAGATCAAAAGAACCGAGGAACATCCCTTAAACCCTGGGATGAAAACACTTCCTTGATAACAGGAAAAACAATAGGAGAACCCGCACTGTGGGATCAACACACAGGCAATTCCCTTTAGAATTTCACATTACTTTTGTGTCAGACTACAGTATACTTCTCATTAGATCCAGTGTGCTCAGACGTACACACATGATATCATATTAAAATCTGATTTGGTTTATTCAAAGATTACCGTATATATTTGTTGAGGGTATAGGGTCCCTCCTTGTTCCCGATGCACCACTATTCACTCAAACATATCCTTACATTGCATTTATTGAGTGCTATCTACTGTATTCACTATACTTGTTGGTATATTGAGTTAATAAGTCTAAGGCTACGCTTATAGTGTCGGTGACGTCAGGCTGCGGTTGCTGGAAAAATCAAATTGAGATGATTTCCAGCGATCGCGACCAAGCCGTTGCACGTCGTGTCGCACTTACTATAAGCGAACGCAACGGCGGCAATGCATTTGTTTTGATGCGATGTCGCGTTGGTGTCACCGTCGCCGGCACATTAAGCGCAGCCTAAGGCACCATAGGGTAGATCCACAGAAGTGCATAAAAGTTTTTTAGTTTTATGTTATCGCCATTTGACGTATTAATATCCATAACGCGTATCCCCAATAGTGCTTAGCGTTACAATGTCCTCACATTCACCTGAAGAAAAGCGGATCGCCTGCTTTAAACGGACGTTTTGCTTACTCGTATGCAAATCATATGGTAATGAGCAGTTTACCTAACAACAAGATACTCAGACCGCCGCTCATGTTTGCGCATGGGAATAACGCAATGATATAAGACCTTCCAAAAGCTGCCCTTACTCACATCCAGACCCTGATTATCATGAGTTTGTTTGGGGGGGAATAGCCTAAAAGCAATGTAATGAGTATAGGACTTAACCTTTCATTCCAAACAGTTACATGTATCATGCAAAGATACTGTATATATATATATATATATATATATATATATATATATATATATATATATATATATATATATATATATATATATATATATTAGGAATTATATACATGTCTGAAACACTATACTGTATTATGTTTTTTTAGTGAATAAAGTGATATGTTTGTTTGAACTACTATGGTATATAATGTAATAATGACGGTATTAAGTATGGGTATACAGTAATGTATATCCATACATACCTCAATAATATTCATTTTCAACTTTTATTAATGTACAATTAAAATAAAGAAAGAAAGGACACTATATAAATAATGAAAAAAGTTAAGAAATGTACAATTTCTTAATATTATAACAAGATTTGCCGTAGCTTTTAGTAATGTGTTATTAGCGCATGGGTTAATAATGTGTGTTAATGTTTGACTAGTAGCGCTACTACTTTTACAATCAATCGTTATTTTTGCATCTCATTAGCTTTGAGGATACCCATCAATTAGACAAAAAACAACGTCCGTTCCCAATTTCTGTAATGTGCGTTATTGCAGTAGTGCAAAATGACAGACTTCTTTGGATCAACACCCATGTGAGAAAGGTGTATTGGTGTCAGGTCCAACCATAAAAGTTAAAGAGTGCATTTTTGGAGGATCTTTTTGGATCATTTTGTCGCCAACCGAATTAGGACCCAGAACCTGTGCTTTTCTGGGCAGCAGTTCTAGCAGATGTATAGTACCACGGTCACAGCATACCGTTGAGCTGCTCACTACAATGGAAATCCTTTTACACAGCGTTGAGATATTCCAGTGCTCCCTCAGTATTATAGCATCAGAGGTCGCCTCCATTTGAGATATTATTTCTCTTTTTATTTGTCAATTGTTACCTGCACCTTTTAGTTATACCCATTACATGTTACGTTTTATTCAGAGGTTCTTGAGTGCTTCAATAGCATATATAGTTTGGTTCAGTTATCCCTCATAGCACCGCTGTAACCAGTAATTACAACATTAGGTTTGTTGCAGGTATTTCTCTCTAACACACAGGGATTGACAATTTACGTTATGAAAAGGCCTCCAAAGTATTTAGATACCATGGAAATGTTGGAAAAATGGACCCCAAAGAAATCTAAAATACTTGTCAATTTATTTTCCCTACTTGGCCATGGCTGCAGTTTAACAATTGGTTTAGCATACTGATATCTTACAGAACTTGTACATGTCTTCACTGTTTGAGTTTTGGATCATTCTTTGTTGTGTAGTCACATGTGGTTCAATGCCTTCATTTTTCATCTTTCTGGTGTCCTATTGGATGACCGTAAAAATTTTTATTTTTATTTTATTTTTTACTATTTTAACTTAACTTTGTTCCATGGACTAATTTATGGAGCTCACCCAGCACAAAACAGTACTTGCAATTTTATTATGCTTTACTGGAGTGCTATTGGGATGTGTTGAAAAAACGCCAGATAAACACATCCTAATTTACCAACATTTGATCATTATAAACCTTTCATATTACTTCTACTGTACCATGCTGCATAAAAGCCCGTAACATCTTTATTTCTAACATTTCATTTATATTAGGGATTAGTTATATATTTTGGCCAGTGGGTCCCCCTCACATCTTAAATTAAAAAAAAAAAAACAATTGGAAATTTCCCATTACAGGCAGTCCTCGTTTTACAACGCTTCGCTTTACAACGAATGGCTTATCCAACGCTATGCAATGCATACCTATGTTCATTTTTACAACGCCAAAATGGCTTATCCAACGCTCTTACGACACTTTGCAACGTTGTGTATGTGTATATATATATTTACACATTCACATAAACAACGTTGCAAAGCGTCGTAAGGGCGTATATATATAATATTATACTATATAATATTATATTATACTATATAATATATTATTTATTATGTTATATTATATATATAATATAGTATATACACTATAATTTATGTGTGTGCTGCATATCTTATTGCCTGCATAAAATATTTGGTGTATTTTAGTGTTAAAAATGACTTCAGGAACGGAACCTTTCATTTAAACAGTGTTCCTATGGGAAAACGTGTTTCGCTTTACAACGTTTCGCTTTACAACGCCATTTTGTGTAACGCATTGTGTCGGATAACCGAGGACTGCCTGTACTTGCAAATGTAAAACAATAAATAAAAATAAACTTGTTTGATTGACATACTTCTCAGACACAAATAGTGTCACATTGAGAATCTTATCAACATCACAACAATCAATGTACTTCAGTGATACATACAGTACATTTGATGGAACATAATAGGCCACTAACATAAACCTATAAAGATTTCTCACTTGTTCAAAGGTGTTAGACAACCCATATTGGGAAGTTCCCTTTAAAAAAAAAAACCAAACAACCAAAAACACCACAAAAATCGTCAAATATACTTATAAACGAAAAAGAACAAATGTGCGCTGACTGAGAAACCCATTAGGATATTAAAACATATATAGAGAATCGTGACAATATGTAGAGTTGTATAAATGATCAAAGTTGACAACAGACCAAACATACCTATATATTATCACCCACAATAAGACAATATAGGGAGTGTGTGAAGAATTGTTAGTGAAAATGTATATGTGTATAGTGAAATGAAAAACTAAATATATATCACACTGAAAATATGATTAGAGTTTGCTATGTAACTCGGTGGTCCGCATGCATTAAGTGCCGATACGGGATGATCGCACCTCTTCCGGCGTCTACTGCTATTGACTTGAATAGGCTTTCATTTCGGAACGGGTTCAGTCTCCCGTACCAGCACTTGGTACAAGTGCCCCGTGAATGAAATCATAAATAAAAGTCCCTAAATTAGTCCCTGTCAATGCAGCTACACAAAAAAGAAGGTTCTCCAGCCTTTCTTAAAAATCTAAAAATAGGAGCAGAGGGAGGGCAAAGAGCCAACAGTGAAATGGTAGATTTGATAATAAGGTGATCATCGTATCTGGGAATTTGATTTCTCGCTTGTGTAATCTGCCAGCGTACACTTCGTGCTTGTTTATCCTGGCGTCCATGTACCTCGGGGATTCAATATTTCCGGTGATGTCCTTTCCGTGATGTTTGCCAGGTACTTCCGGAGGGTTATGTACTGAGCTTGGTAGCATTCACTTCTGGGAGCGGCATTTTCTATAAAAACATGTTTAAATTCATTTATTAATAGTTTTGACAAATGATGTCTAGGGATCTGTTGGAGGGTAGTAAGAATAGAAAGCCCAAGGAAGAGCACCACAAAAAAGAGTCTCGTATATATCTCAGTGTAATGTGGTATAGAAAAAAATGCAATGAGTACAAAAGTATCCAATACTTATACTTTTTTCGATCTGTGCGAGGATAGCTGATTAAAAATTAGACCGCGGCCATAGTAAGAGATATGGCACAAGTGATGCCGCTCGTGCCGAAACAAAAGGCAGCAAGGCAATGCTGATGTCCATAGACCATGCATGCACAAGAGCGCCGAGGTGGCCGATGCGTGGGAGACAAATGTGTTTGAATTTGTCGCGCAACTGCTGGGTCACGTGTGCGGTTCAGCCAATGAGGGCGAACAGCTCACGTGACATCGCGGGCACGCCCCCCCCCCCCCCCCGGTATGCCTTCGGCACGCCCTCACCATGCCCCCCATTGCGCAACCCTGCAGGCCACAGATTACTTCAAGTACAGGCGCGCGTGACACCTACTATGGACTTGGCCATAGTACTACAGTCTCCCACAAACACATTTTATATAAATATATATTTTTATAATTTTAGTTTTCAATTTATAGTCCTTTTTAGCTATTAATTTACTGCGAAACAATCGTAGAACAGAGAGATCTATCTATCTATCTATCTTACTATCTATATCTTATCCCTTAAGCAGTCAGTTAAAGGCCTCTGATAAACACATCAAAGTTCAGGGTAAGAACACTGGGTATGAAACATAAACACTAGAAGACATGAATCTCTACCTTAAAGAATTTCACAATCTGTTTGTTTTCTATACTATATTACCTCACATGTGCAAAACAAGATGCATCTTACTAATCAGGTACAATAGTCTTTGTATACTGAAATAGAAAAACAACATGCTGTACAGTGTAGAAAAGCTTGTGTTAACAGTTGAAGGTCCCATTCAATAGCCCAGATATTCTGCTTCTTTGGAGTCTGTTATAATATGCAAACAAATTTCAGCTGTGTTTAGATGTTATTGAAATATTGGTCTTAATTGAAGGCATACAGGATTCCTGCAAGCTCATATTTGAACCCCCAAAATAACCACAACATATATATAAGCATATAGGTGTCACAGAGGAGTGCTACTGAGCATGGCAATATATATTTAAAACCAGAGACAGAACATGAAACACAGACAGAGCTCAGTGCACATCCAGTGAAACCTATACACGCTACAGTGCCTAAATATATATGTATAGATATCTATTAAATAAAATGGTCTTTTTGTTTAACATTTTGGCCAAACTGTTGTAAGCCTCTGAGCCACTACATGGCAGACCACATCTCAAGGGTCCCTAACACTAATATAAATTCTTAATAACCTGTACATTACCATGAGGGTTATGTACTAAGCTTGGTAGCATACACTTCTGAGAGCGGCATTTTCTATAAAAACATGTTTAAATTCATTTATTAATAGTTTTGACAAATGATGTCTAGGGATCGAGTAAGAATAGAAAGCCCAAGGAAGAGCACCACAAAAAAGAGTCTCGTATATATCTCAGTGTAATGTGGTATAGGAAAAAATGCAATGAGTACAAAAGTATCCAATACTTATACTTTTTCTGATCTGTGCGAGGATAGCTGATTAAAAATTAGGCCGCGTCCATAGTAAGAGATATGGCACAAGCGATGTCGCTCGTGCCGAAAACAAAAGGCAGGAAGGCAATGTTGATGTCCATAGACCATGCATGCACAAGAGCGCCGAGGTGGCCGATGCGTGGTGACACAAATGTGTTTGAATTTGTCGCGCGACTGCTGGGTCACGTGCGCGGTTCAGCCAATGAGGGCGAACAGCTCACGTGACATCGCGGGCACGCCCCCCTCCCGCCCCCCCGGTATGCCTTCGGCACGCCCTCACCATGCCCCCCATTGCGCAACCCTGCAGGCCACAGATTACTTCAAGTACAGGCGCGCGTGACACCTACTATGGACTTGGCCATAGTACTACAGTCTCCCACAAACACATTTTATATAAATATATATTTTTATAATTTTAGTTTTCAATTTATAGTCCTTTTTAGCTATTAATTTACTGCGAAACAATCGCAGAACAGAGAGTTCTATCTATCTATATCTTATCCATTAAGCAGTCAGTTAAAGGCCTCTTATAAACACATCAAAGTTCAGGGTAAGAACACTGGGTATGAAACATAAACACTAGAAGACATGAATCTCTACCTTGAAGAATTTCACAATCTGTTTGTTTTCTATACTATATTACCTCACATGTGCAAAACAAGATGCGTCTTACTAATCAGGTACAATAGTCTTTATATACTGAAATAGAAAAACAACCTGCTGTACAGTGTAGAAAAGCTTGTGTTAACAGTTGAAGGTCCCATTCAATAGCCCAGATATTCTGCTTCTTTGGAGTCTGTTATAATATGCAAACAAATATCAGCTGTTTTAGATGTTATTGAAATATTGGTCTTAATTGAAGGCACTAGACAAAGCTACAAAGTTACGTTTGGTTTTGTTATTTAGAGCAGCGGTGCTCAAAGTAGGGGGGGGTGAGAAATTATGGGGGGGCGCGGCTGTTACAGAGGCCCCGCGCTTCCCCAAAAGCATTTAAAATAAATGCCGGGGATCGCGTGAGGCCTCTGTAACTTTTACTTCCCTTCCAGCGATGCGTCTCCACGGCAACCCGGCATCAAATGACGCCGCGGGGTCACGTTGCCATAGCAACGGGACGTCACATGACCCCGTGACGTCATTTGATGCCGGAGCCGTGCAGGAAGGGGGGGCGAGAGCCAGGGGGGGGTGGAGACAGGGAGGCGCATGTCCGAAACTTTGCGCACCCCTGATTGTAGACGGATGGTCGCTCAGCCTACAGATTCTCAGATTCTTCCTCTAGCATCTCTTTAAATAATGTAAACTGTAATTGATTAATTTATCACATATATTTTCTAGAACAGTGGCATTTATAATATGGTATTATAGCTCTGTGGAATCCTGGGGATTTGTCTAGTAATGTAATAAAAAAGGGGTAAGGCTAAAATTGCAGAATACATATGTAACCCCCCTTTGGAATTACCATGGCCTTAAGGGTTTAACTGTGTGAGCCCACACAGAGTAATGTCCATTTCCCAACACATGGTGCTTGGGTGACTCAGCAGATGTGCAGCCCTACCCACTGCTGCATGGAGACAGTGACGTCAGAGCAAGATCTATGTACATTATGTATATATGTGAGAAAGGGGAAGCTTCTTGAAGCCACTTCCCAGGAGGAGTTGACATAGTGCGATCACACTGTGAATAGTGTATATATATTCATATGATAGCATAGGGCAGTGATTTTCAACCGGGGTTCCGCAAGCACCTCTCAGGTGTTCCGTGGCCACCAAGGTGGGAGAGCTGGGACAACTCTCCTGGCTGTCCCAGGCATGGCGGCACTGCACGTAGCATTGATCGGCGGCTCCCGAGGTCAGCAGCAGCCGCCCGGTCACTGCTATCCTTCCTCTGCATGCTCCTGCCGGCGCCGGTAGTCGCATCAACTTCTGGTTGACAGGCTGGAGAAGGATAAGAGCGTGCTATCCGCTCTTAATGTGTGTGTGTGGGAGGGGGACTGTGTGTGTGTGTGTGTGTGTGGTGGGGGGGGGGTGGGGTGTGAAAGTGAGAGGTGGAGAGTGAGCACAAGTGTCAGAGGGGAGATACGGGGAGGGAGGGTACAAGGGTTGGGGTTCCCCAGAATTTCAAAATTGAATTCTGGGGTTCTTATAAAAAAAAGGTTGAAAACCACTAATATAGGATAAGGAAACCCTGTTATTGTTTTATAGAGAGAGACAGTACCCTGCCTAAGTAGCAACCCACAGAGATGGCTCCCTTGACAATTGGGGGTTCATGTAGAAGTAGCCTATGTCCAGAGGGGACTCAACAGGCTGTAATCCTGAGGCATAGTCTGACCAGCCCGATCAGAGTCTACAGCTGCCCCCAGTCCAAGCTGCCACAAGGTGGTATGCAGTGCTCGAGGGAGGTACCCTTCTCACCGGCAAAGAGAGATTAGCACCAGGCCTGACAGGGGCTCATATGAGATGGAGTTCTACCGAAGTCACCGCGGTGAGGGTTTCCGTAGGTAACCAAGGGAATCAAGGCACAGCACCTCTCTAGCAGGCCGAGATGGGGGCAGCTAGGCAAGTAGGTTCTGACAGCACCAGGAAGAATGCAGTTAAGTCTATACTGAGTTTCAAGTGTATAAGAATGTAACAATAAAGCTGCTGTTGAATGAATAAAGTTCCTGGCACCCATCATTGCTAAATCCTCGCCCAGCCACACAAATCCAGCACCCTGCCAAGGTAACCACATCTGAGAGAGCCAAGATAAGACATTGATGTAAACTCCCTAGGAGCCGGGCAGAAAAGGTTACACATATATTAAGTGTGTCTGTATAATATAATCCCATATACACACGTGTATGTGTATGTATTACATTTGTTTATCTATTATTTGTACTGGTTTAAATTACCTTAGTCCCATGTTTTATGGTAAGCTCACCCAGCACAAACTTGCTATTTTCTTTTAATTTACTTGAAATGTACAGTGCATTGTGAAGAATAGATTAGTGTGCACTAATCGTAAGAACAAGTCTACAGCAATTAAATGTATGATTCGTACAGCATATTAGAAACAATTGTTTAAAAGGAGGAAAATTAATGAACATCTCAGGCTTTAAAAATTGGAAGCTAAAAATTGACCCCCAACACAGACATGTTCCCAGTTTTTTTAGGTGTAAAATAATTGCCATCGCTTTAATTGTATTAAATTATATCTGTGGATAATTAATAGAGAATCCTTAAGTACAGTTGTTTGAAGATTTCATATTTTATGGGGCACTATACGGTAGTTGAGTCAGGGGATCAGGAGCGCACTCACATCCAGGAATATAAAAATAAAAAACATACATATATAATGCAACAGCGTATTGATGAATGTGTTAAAAATAAGCAAGTAGCAGTCTCACTCACGTTTCCTGTGAGTAATCACGGCTTTTTGGTTATTTCGAATGACTACCTCAGATACAATTTTCAATGGTGTTGTCCGTCAGCATATGATCATGCAGGCAGATGGGGGGAAAGAAGATCCCATATGTGGAAAATGGAGGACACAGAGAGAGTGCAATATAGCTTTATAACAGATAAATGAATAATAAAAATGTAACACTCTCAAACATAAAAAGGATTCAAGGCTTGGGACCACCCAGGGTCAGACAATGGCAACAGGCTGCACACCCTCCTTCTCTGATATTCTACCCGTGGCGGCCGTCCACAGTGGAGTATTACAGGAAGATGAAATTTATTCTTTTGCAGGGTGCCACCAGGAGCCAGATAGTCCTCTTACAGTATGTGCTGTCCACACGACGCGTTTCGCTTGAATTAGTAGCTTCCTCGGGGATAGTTGTCTAGAAAGACTTAACTACATCTGTTATCTGCACACTCTGGAATGAAAATTGACAAACCGAATGAGAACTAAGAGGGGGTTTCCCAAAAGATGACAAAATATAGTCAAAGACACCAAATTCCATTACCCCTTCCCTCCCCCCCCCCCCACACTAATGGCATTGACATACTTTAAAACAAATACTAAACTTAGGCATGTTTGTGCTGTTGAAAGGTCTCTCATGCTGTATGTATTAGATTATTACATGTCAGTGTAGATACAGTATCTCACAAGTTTAAATGTGAGAGTCATATTAACATAGAAACATAAATTGACAGCAGATAAGAACCACATGGCCAACCTAATCTACCTATTTTCCTCTTGGTTCTGAAATCTGAGACCCTATTAGATCCTCTGCATTCTTCCATAACACAGTGTGTCCCCCCCCCCCGCCCCGTTTTTTTTTTTTTACATTTCCTGACTTGTTTAACATCTGTCATCACTGTTGGGTGACCATTCCATGAACCCACCACCCTATCCATGAAGAAGTACTTCACATTTCACCTGCGCCTGCCATCTTCCAGCTACAGAGCATGACCAGAGCATTCAAGCAATTCTTTCTCTGACATATACTTGCCTCGTGGACCTTGTTGGAACCCTTAAAATATGTGAACATTTCTATTATATCTTCCCTCTCCCTTCTGTCCTTCAAGAAGCTGTGCATGTTGAGGTCCTCTTGTCTTTCCTGTGAAGTTTTTTAAAAATTATTTAGAGCATGTATTATTGTAGTAGCCCTTCTTTGTACAGTCTCTATTCTCTCCCCCCCACACCCCCCCCCCCCCCCTCTGGTGACATAGTTGTGGGGGAGTGTTTTTTTTTTTATTAAACTGCAATTGTGCTGTATGGGTACTATCGTGTGGAAACTTCTATTGACTTTAATAGAACTGAACAGAGTATTCTAGGTAATGCCTTACCAAATATGGCAGTGAGGGGGCAGCCCGGAACATCAATAGAAAGTTGCAAAAACATTGGGGTAAATGTCACAACTTTCTGTTTGTGACCCCGCTGCCATCCTTGTAGTTCTTGTGTTAAACATTGACCCCACAAACTACAAATATCTCCAGAACCGGGAGATTGGAGAACTTTGGAGCTGCTCCAGGGGATGTGTTAGTTGAGGCTAGTAAAACAACAAAAAATGGTTTTGGAGAGGATAGCTGCTCTCAGTCAGCTGAAATAATGACTCCCAGGTTTGTTTGACATGATCTCCCCCAAGTAATTCCTTGCTACCTTGTGTTTTGTAGGCTGCTGCTGCAGTGAACTATTGAAGATTAGATACATTTTTCTTTGACAGCTCTGCTCTTAAAGCTGCAGTTCAGTCTATATCCTGCATGTGTGTTTTTTTTAATAAATCAGTTCTGTAGTAAGAAATAATACTTTTAGCATTTTCTGTTTTAAAAAAAACAACTTTGAAAGACCAATTTTCTTGTATTCTATTTTAACAAGCATTTGCTAAGGCACTGCCCCTTCATGGCCTGTCACAAACCCAGGCACACCCCTTTGTCAGCACTGCCCTCCCTCTCTCTAAACGTGCACTAGCATCTGGTCACATGATCTTCCTCATACAGTAGTACATTCAAGGAAGCTGGAGAAAAGGGATCAGCTATGCATAGCAGCTCGGATAGGCGATTTCAAACTTATTACAGTGTTTATTCCATTCATTGCACGTGTATATAATGTAAAATTGTAATAATTCCATTTATAGCAAACGTGTATATGTGAATATTATTTAGATGTATATGTATGTTACTGAAATGTGGAGTGAGTGTGTAGGTAAATACACACAATACACTTCCACTGCATATATATATATATATATATATATATATATATATATATTATATATATTATATATTATATATGTATGTATATGTGAAGTTATGTGAGTAAAAAAGTGACAAAAACCCTCCATAGCAAGGCAAATAGCAAATGGAAATATTACTGTATGCTCATTTGTATGTATATATATATTTATATACACACACACTTCAAATACGGATAGTGATTCACGTAAATGATATATATATTCACTTTCTGGGAGTATAAGAGTGACTGTCCTGTTGTTCCTTTTTTTGTATCCATCATTGAATGGTATGCACCCTCTCTTTACGTTTATTTTATACTAGCTGAGAGACCCGGCGTTGCCCGGGATGTAATGTTCCCGCTCCTCTCTCTCTCCTCACCCCTCCCCCTCTCTCTGTTTGTCCCCCATTCACATCAATCCAGTTCCCCCCCTCCCTCCTTTACAGCTTCATGCAGTGTGTGTGCGTCAGTCATTGTGTGTGCGTCAGTCAGTCAGTGTGTGTGCGCGCGCGTCAGTGAGTCTGACGCAGAAACACAAACACACACACAGACTGACTGACGCACACACACACACAGTCAGTGTGTGCGTGTGTGTGTGCCTCAGTCAGTCAGTGTGTGCGTGCGGCAGTCAGTCAGTCATTCAGTCAGTGTGTGGGTGTGGGGGTGTGCGCGCGCGCGCGTCAGTAAGTGTGTTTGTGTCAGTCAGTGTGTGTGTGTGTGTGTGTCAGTCAGTGTGTGTCAGTCAGTGTGTGTGTGTGTGTGTGTGTGTGTCAGTGTGTGTGTGTGTGTGTGTGCAGCAGTCAGTGTGTGTGTGTGCAGCAGTCAGTGGGTGTGTGTGCAGCAGTCAGTGTGTGTGTGTGTGTGTGTGCGCGCGTCAGTCTGTGTATGTGTGCGTGTGGCTGTGAGGGGTTGTGTGCATGCGGCTGTGAGGGGTTGTGTGCGTGCGTCAGTATGTATGTGTGTGTGTCAGTCAGTGCGTCAATCAGT